>NC_081422.1:44073537-44096037 GCF_949786415.1 Peromyscus eremicus | reverse complement strand
TCTAGAACTTTCCTCCAATTTCCACATCTTCATTTTTCTAGACCTCACTCCCTTCACTTCTTTTGTCCACCAAAAGCTATTTTTTTCTAGCAAATTCTGTCTATAGTTCCCTAGTGCTGGCTTATAGGGAACTTAGAATATCCTGAAGCTAGGTAGAGGGACAGAGTTTAGCACTTTGCTTTGATGGAAGAGAAATCTAAGATCAGAGGCCATGTCAAAATCTCCATGGCAACCGGAAAAGAGCATACCAGATCCTATCTTGGGTCCACAGACCCCAAACCTCTACCTCATACTAGTGAAGCCTATATCAGAGTATTATTTCTGCCCACCAGTTTCTCCCCACTGCTCAGAAAGTGTCCATTCTGAACTCAGAATTGCTGTTCTATAGTTCAAATAGGTCGTAGCTTCCAAAAAGGTTCTGACGTTGAAGGTTTGGGTCCCAGCTGGTGGTACTGTTGAGAGCTGACTAGATCATGAGCCGACTAACCTCAACAGTGGGCTAAGCCCACTGGGACACGTTCATAGCTGAGTGGGCTGTGGTGAGGTAGGGCCTAATTGGAGGATATGGGTCACTGAGAACATGCCTTTGAAGAATGAATCTTGTCCTTAGACCCTCTCAGTCTCTTCCTTCCACTACCCCATCCTATCACAGCTGCCAGGAAGTAAACGGCACTGCTTCACAGCACGGTCTCAGCCCTCTGCCATGACGCTGTACCTCAACACCAACCCACAGGTGAGGCCCGAGCAACCAGGGCTTATAACATCGGAAACAAGAAGCCAAAATAACTTCCCTCCTTATGTTGTTTGTGTGGGGGCATTTCTTTCACAGCAATGGCAAGTTGACTAACACTTGTTTCTTCACACCTATACTTTCTGGTTTACTGTAAAAGAAATACATAGTAGCACAAGTTCCAAAGCAAGGGACTGTTGGGATGCCCCGGTCAGAGTTTAAAAAAAATACAAATAAAGATCATCTTGTGTTCTCACTCTTTGAAAAAACATCCACAGATCAAAATAAGAGGAGGATCATTTTGAGAAATTAGTCAAAGGAAAGGAAGATAGTGAGGGAAACAGAATATGATTTTGGTGGTGGTGTTGTGGTGCATTACTTTTTGGCCACTTCTCCAGGTTTCATTTTTATGCCTTTCTACCCTTGATTTTTTTTTTAAAAAAAAAAAAGGCTAAGAAAGTGAAGGCTGAAAAAGATGATATTTTTCTTTCATGCTACGAGGAATAAACATTTGAAATCATGAATCAGAGCTCTCTTGTGTAGAAACAAAAAAATCATTCAGCTTGCCTCCCAACACTGCTAAGAGCAAATTGCATTAGCAGAACCACTAATGCAGCGACAGGGATTAGGTGGTCTGGGGTATGTTGATGTTCCAGTGTGTTTGGGTTTAGAAAACATGCATTCATGTAACTAAAATACACTGACTTGATTCCAGATGCCATGCTTTCCTACAAAGTCCAAAGTTCAGGGGAAGATAGAGCAGAGCCAGGGGAGGTGACATCATGGATTCTGACCACCTCTGTGTGCCGTTCACCTGTAACAGACTTTGTTTTCCTGTTAAATAGTAGTCACTGCAAACCTGTTAAAGAAGATCATTGTCTCCATTGAGAAGTTATACAGTTTGTCCCAAAGCACACAGCTATTGAGTAGCTGAGTTTGAGTTTGAAGTGAAGTGTATCTATTCCACCCCATCATGCTATTTCCTAGATGGGAATTTGAGGAGAGACCAAGCCAGGAATCCATCATGAAAAACAATAACTTACTCCCCTGGATATTGTCCTCTTAGAGTCAGCAATGAGTTGGATTTTCTAATCATACATGATCCAACCAACCTACACCTTCCTTGTAGCTGTGATGATAGGTTGAGTAAGTACCTCTCAAAATGTAAATAATGAAACCCTAATCTTTTAAATTTCTAAATGTGACTTTATTTGCTAATAGATTGTTATTAGTAGTTAAGATACATTTGTACTGGAGTAAGGTGGCCCATGATCCAACATGATCAGTGTCCTTATATGAAGGGGACATTTGCAGACAGACTATCAAGTACACACATCTCTGCATGTGCTCACACACACACAGAGAACACCTTATAAAAATTAATTACAGTCACAATCCATCAAGTCTGGGATCTACCAGAAATTATTAGAGGCCTGGATCTGATTCTTGGTGCCTTCAAAGGAAGCATGGTGCTGCATGATGATGCTTAAGTCTTGGACTTCCAAATTCTAAATCTGTGCAGGAAGAAAGTCACTCAGTTTATGACAGTGTGTCTCAGTAGTCCTAGCAAGCAGCATACACATGCAGCATGTCATAGCTTGTCTTTCTTTTAAGTTACTGGTCTCATCCCTCCTCTTCTGGTCAGGCTGGGCTGTTGGTACCTCTTCCAAACTGTCTTCATGTAATATGGGAGAAGCTAGGTACTGCCTCAAAGCCATCTTGTCTCCTGCGATACAAAAGTCTCATCTCTCTGAATTCCAAATAAATATTCTCACCTATACTCCCAGTAACCCCTCCTCCAACAGCCTCGTCCTTACTGTGTTCCAGGGTTAGTGTCTTCTGTACCACAAGAGGGTCTGTAAGAGTCCCTTGGCTGAATGTCAGGATATTGCAGTTTGGGGTTGGAGCTTGGCGTGTTCTTTTGTCTGGGTCTTTTATTTTGCCTTTCATTGTTTATTCACAGATTTTAGAAGATAGCACATTTTGTTTAATTATGTTGGAGACAGACTGGCATTCTAGCTCTTACAGTCTGTGGGAGAAGAGTTGATAGCAAAAATTATGTGGAGTTTAAATTGTGTTTGGTGAAGGAAGTGGAAATGAATGAAGCTGTTTTACCATGAAAAGTAGGTATTTTGTCTTAGATCTTGGAATGGGTGGGTTTTTTCTTTTCTTTCTTTCTTTTTTTTTTCCTTAGCTGGAAATGTTCTAAGTGCTGCATTGTCTATTTTGTTTGCCTTTTACAAGTCTGACGTTATAAAAAGGCAATTTGTATCTGTATTTGCAAATTTGAGCATGGCAGCTGTGTTTTGAAGGTTTAATCTGGGACTAACTGAACTGCAGATGATGTGGAGTCGTTTTCCCGTGATGTTGTCAAGTTCCACTTATCAAAAATACTGCGTGTGAAAAAAAAAATGGGGAAGGCTGGAGAGATGGCTCAGTGGTTAAGAGCACTTGATGCTTTTGCAGAGGACTAGAGTTCAGTTCCCAACACCCCCACCAGAGCTCACAACTACTTATAACTCCTGTTCCAGAGGATCCAACTGCCTTTTCCCCTCCTCCATGGATGCTCACACTTATGTGTAAATATGCACATGCACACACGCACACGCATACACACGCGCGCACACACAGAGAGATAAAAATAAAAAATAAATCTTAAAAATATGCCACACATGGCACCTTCTAGCCTCTATATCTGGACTGTGGAGTTTTAGAATTTTAGGTAGTATTAATGTGGCTGTGATCTGAGCTTGGGAAATCTCCCTTCCTTGCCCACACATGACCGCCATGGAGGCATGAACCGAGTCTTCTCTTCTCTTCCTGCATTAGCCATGTTTTTGATTAGTTGTTGGGGGGTGGGCTCCTGAAACCAGAAAGCTTTTTGTCTCCCATGTCTGTCAAAATGTGGTTGATTTAATTTGAATGAAATTTTAATTAGAAAAATTCTGCCAAGATGCAGCCCTGATTTGAATATTTATAGATACATTAAGGATCTCCACATACCTGGGGTCTAATTTGAATTGCTTCACTGGACTTCAGCTCTAATAGTCCACGGAGAAGGAGACTGTGTGATAGGGTGAATTACCCATGCACAGTGGGCTGGAATGGGGAGCCAGCCGGGGAAGTGGCTGCATACTTGGCCTCCACTGTTTTAATAGCAGCCGTTTGTCCAGATATATTTTCCAAGCTCTTGAGCATTTAGCTATGGGGGTGGCAAAATATATGACCAGTGTTAGCATGGTACCTGGAACACACAGATTATAGGAACAGCAGGGTATGTTACAAAAGCTGTGGGGGGGGGGGGGGCCAGCTCCATGCAGGCTCATTCTTGTCTAGCTGCAGGCTTGTGTTCTTGGATTTAACCTTCAGTGCCTTGCCTCTAGAATAGGGAAGTGCAGACTTCACCAGCCCCGGGTAAGCATCATTGTATCACCTGCCCTGGGTTGCTATAGGCCATGGGGAAAAGAGAGAGATCCTTCTCCGCCCTTTTGTTGTTTCTGAGTAATTCCATGCCAATGCCCACTTTCCCAAATCATATTTCTATGTTTGACATTTAAAAAAAAATCTCAACAGCACACTCACTTTTGTCATTATGTATTTAGTGTGAATGTGTGTGCCCTCAGCAAAGTAATGTTTTTAACTAGACAATGCATTGTTATTAAGGTCATCTTTTCTCTGGGAGATTCCAAGGGGGAACTCCTATGTGTGTATAAATGTAAATGCGTGCCCCCTCTGAAGATGTGCTGGCAATCTGGGGGCACTGAGGAAACCCTGGCAGGGTTTCAGCCTCCTTGCAGAGACTGTAGATGCACGGCCCTTGGTACCTCCTGTCTGAGGGCTGGTGTTAAGCAGATGCTGACAGTTCTCTCATAGATATGACTCTATTTCCCCATCAAACACCAGGTGTTTCTAAGAAGTTCGGATTTTGCTCAGTTCTGTAAGTGCAAGGGATTTGGACAGAAAGGGTCTTTGCATGTTGCAAAAGAAGTCTGGGAGGCTTTGGTGAAAAATGAAATTTGACTCTGCAGCAGTGATTTGTTTAATAAATGATGCCCACAGATGCAGCTGTGGCTCTTGGAATGGGGTTTCATGTGTACAGAAGCTGGCTGTACTGCAACCTGTCTTCTAGCATCTCCTGAGCTAGGGGCACAGGAGGGTCCCTATCTGCCTCCTTCAACAATTCACTATGGAACGGACTTTAACATTTGTCTATCTGAAGTGTGAACATTTTTTAAATAGAATATGCTGAATGATACACATAAAAATGTGTATTTGCATGCATCTTCGAGAAGCCAGGCACTGTTAAAATTTCCATGAAGACAAAGAAATAGTGAGGGGTCTTGAAGAGAAAAGATACAATAGGAAGAGACATTACAAGAGGGGAGTCCCAGCCAGAAGCTGCTCCTGTGTGAGCTGCACCCACGCTGGGAGTACATCAAGTACTATGCGTGCATTTTCTCTTACTCCAAGCCTGCCAACAACTCCATCGCCACCCTCAGGGAATACAGGAGGTTATGTATGTGTGAAGTTTACACATTTGAGGGCCAAAAGGCTTCCTTTTTGCAGTCCCTACAAAATAAAAGTCTCCTAAAGTGGTTTGGCAATGAAACTGCTGGGTGATGTCATGCTTGGGTGGGAGACTGGTATTTCTTCCACTGACTGAGTCTTTGAATACTAACTTTGATGTGTTGTATTAACCATCTGGAGACATTTTACAGTTGTTGTCAAAAGGTTGACTCGGGTCTCTAATGCAACACGAGGAGTTGATGGAAGCTTAATAGAGTTTACCAGCTGTGCTGATTTGTGAATGACAGCCTTGCTATAACCTTTGGCCCAGAGAGATGGCTGCTGTGTGTACTGTTTGAATTGAGGCTTTGGGGAGCAGAATGGGAGCCAGGCATTGTGTAACAATTTGGAAAGTACTTGAATCGTGTACCTCAACCCCAGCTTTTGCCCTACTGGTCACATGTATGTCATTGATTTATGCACCATTTATTTACCATGTAGAAAAGCTATTGGATTTAGGGATTTTGCACATTAGCCTCCATCTCTCATTCAGAGGTATGCTGGCTAGTCTCGTGTCAACTTGACACAAGCTAGAGTCACCTGAAATGAGGGAGCTTCAGTTGAGAAAATGCCTTCATAAGATCCAGCTGTAAGGCATTTTCTTAATTCGTGACTGATGGGGAAGGGGCAAGATCATTCTGGGCAGGGCTGTCCTTGGGCTGGTGGTCCTGAGTTCTCAAGAAAGCAGACTGAACAAGCCTTGAGAGCAAGACAGTAAGCAGCACCCCTCCATGGCCCCTGCATCAGCTCCTGCCTCCAGGTTCCTGCACTACTTGAGTTCCTGTCCTGATTTCCTTCCATGATGAACAGTGATGTAGAAGTGTGAGCCAAATAAACCCTTTCCTCTCCAAATTGCTTTGGTCATGGTGTTTCATCACAGCAATGATAACCCTAACCAGGACAAGAGGTGAGATGCATTTCAGTGTACCACGTGCATATATTTGATTCTACATCTAAGCGAGGCTTCACCTTCAAGACAGCTTGCCCATGTGTACCCTATTGCTACTGAGGTTGCAATAATGCTGAAAAAGATGAAGTCTTAAGCTTTACTCCATCTTCATATGGAAAAATAACGAGACATCTTTGTTTGCTTATTTTTCATATCATATGCTACTGTGTAAAAACATCAGCCACTGTACCCCACACATATCTGCACACATACTCATGTTCCTATATTTATAAACTCAACATGTTTATGTCTGCATTTAAATATGCACATATAAAAATAAAGAAGAGAAGGAAAGGAGGAAGAGGCAAGAATAATGACAATGGGAATGCTATTTCAGTCTACAGTACAGGAGGGGATGAGTGGGTAGAAGAGAAGAGGAAACGATGCAGAAAGAGGATGATGTGAGCGTGGGTGGTTGGTCAAACAGCCATCAGATGCTGGTGTTTTTGATAAAACACAATATGCTTCAGGGGAACTGGGTCTAATCAGCAGCAGCTCTAATAGCAAGAGCACAGAATTGGGGATTTAAAGATCAGAGTAGTTTTCTTTGGGTCCCTCTGTCAACTATGTGAAGTCGCAGATATGAGCTATCTGAGCATGCATGCGTCAGAAGCAAACATGGCTCCCGGAAAGCCAATGGCATTAGCAAGAATTCTCATTAAAAGCAAAGCTGGACACTGAGGGTTATCCCTGTTATTCTAAATTAGATTTGCCTTGGATTGTGATGAAGATGTAGGAGAGGAAGTGGACCCCAGGTCAGAAAATGTGTTCTAGACCCCATCAAAGTTGTTTCATCCACAATTGACTGAGTTGTTACAAGAGATTGGAAGAGATTGGATATGGATGCCCTTGTTGACTGCTGTCTGATTCTTGGACATCTGCTCTACTCTGAGGTCACATCCTCATCCCACCTCTGATAATACCCACTAGTGTGAGAAGGATCAACAGAAAACACTACATGGTTTACAAGGGAAGTGTTACAGAGCTATTTCCAGATTAGCAGTCTCCCTTGGTTATGACTTAAAATAGGTGATGTCTACAAATCTCCCCCCAGTGATTGTTTTGGTTTGTTTGTTCATTGTTTGTTTTGTGGCTTATTTTTTATTTTATATGTCTAATTTATGTGGGGTTTTTTTCCTCTGTGGTCATTGAGATGAGGCTGAATTTAGTTTAATAAATTCCTAAAGGCAGCTACGACAAATGTTTTCATGGTACCATAGAAAAATATATCATTTATTTCACACCCTGTTGAGAAAAGCAAGTCCCTCAAGCTCTTATAAAGATTGTGTCCTTGATGAAAATTAAGATGTTGAGGGTCATGAAAGTAATATGCTACATAGGGTTTACCAGAAAAGACAACTTGGCTTTGGAAGGTCAGCATTTGTAGTCCTGCCTCATCTTCTCCAAACTTCTTCATAGTCCTCATTGTCTACCAAAATGCTGGGAGGAGGTCATTATTAAAAATCACAGAGTGCTCCCTCAAGTATTTCCTGGGATGTTTTCCTGGACATCAGCAGACACCACTGAGGTCAGGAGAAAGAACTCAGTTCACAGATTGCACATTTAAACCTCTCTTTGGCTGTGATGCAAGCAGTATTGATGCTGGTCTGCAGAGGCCCCACCTTAAGTTGCTGCTCAGATGAGGTGGCTTATGGGACATCAACTCTTCAGGCCTCTGTCTTCACGTGACATGCTAAGCTGCAGTCATCCTTCTATCTTTTGGTGCCCTGACATTCTACCAGGAAATATGTTTTGACACATGGTCTTCCAGGACCCATTGTCTCAAGCCACGTGGGAGAAGGGATATCAGGTTTTTCTTAGAGTTTGCAGCTGAGCAACCCTGAGGAAAGCATGTGGAATCCGTAAGTGGATGACACAGATCTGGGAAATATGGATCCTTGGTGGGCAGACCCCCATTTGAAAGGAGCCCTAGCCATGGTGATCTCTGCTCTGCCTTTTCTATCTCTCTCTCTCTTGCCTGATCCCTTCATATTCTGCCGTGGACTTTCCCTTCACTCCCTTCAAAAGCATGCCTCCAGCAGTAATGAAAGGGGAATTCACGAGAAGGAAGTGGGTGGGAAGAGTGCTATTTTAGAACACTGGCTTTATAAATGGATAGTTGAGCTCTCAAAAAAAAAAAAAAGTTCCTTAGAGACTGTGTGGGATTTAAAAATCCAAGAAATGAACACGAGATAGACCATACAGATGAAACAAATGCAAATAAGGTCTGGCATTACAAATTTCCTTCTTTTGTCCTCACCCCATTCTCGGTGTGCCTTCATTTTAGAAGAGGAGAATTGGTAGGAGAGATAATAAGTCAACCTGCGTGCAAACGGGAGTCAGCGATAAAAACAAAAAAGAGGCAAAAGAAGGAGAAAGACATAAATCAAGGGTGAACTAGCTTGGGACAGGGGCGCTGTCACATAGTGCTGTGTGTCTAGTGAGTCAGTATGTTGACTTAAATAAGACTTCAGGATTCATCTTCAGTAAAAGGCCACCTTTGGGGGTGGTCAGAAATGATTTGATGTTTCAATGTACATTTCATGAACAGAATGGTGCAGCTGGGAGGCAGGTGACAACTTTCTGGCAACCTAAACATCTGGCTGGCCCTGCCTCCCAGCCATTGACAGTGATGTCCCATGCACATGGAGGCTGGTTGGCACTCTGCTTAACGCTCCGCTATTTTGCAAGTTTCTGGCAGGCAGCCTAGCTTCTGGAAGATTCTGCATCCCAAAGCAAGCCTGCCCACTGGGGTCAGGAGAAAGAACTCAGTGAAAATTTTAAGAAGACATACTCCTTCCTGTGTAGTAGCACGCCATTCCTCAACTGGCCTCAGCGTAGGAGATGTTTACTTAGTTTCTGAAAGGTGAGGAAGCCGAGGATAGACTGAGAAATAAAGGTTGCATGGACGCCATCAATGAAACTCCCCCTCGGTGTCCACCTCAACATCCAAGGACTGTCATCTCATTTACACTGGCTCTGCAACCTGCTACAAAGCACAGCAGGAGAAGCAGGTTCCTGTGGGCTCTTCCATGTTCCATGTTGGGAGAATAAAATTTCATGGGCAGAATATTTACACCATAGAAAATGGCAAAGGCTAGAAGCCGGGGCCTCCCTTCTGCCATGAGCTCTCTGATAACTATTTAACAGAATGTCACTAGGCAGGAAAGCATGACTACATTGTATCTTGTATTTCTAAATTACAGTAACCCCCCCCCCCAAGCACAAGACATCGATGATAGGACTCCCTACACATACCAGTATCCCAGGATGCTCAAGTCACTTCTAAGAAGTAGGATGGTATCTGCACAGAACTGACACACGTCTTAGGTCATCTTTAGCATCACTAGATCACTTATATTACCTAATCCAATGCAAATGTTATGCTGTTCTGTGTAGTTTAGGGAATGGTAAGAAGGCAAGATGTTTGCTCATCCAGTACAACACAGGATTTTTTTCCTGAATATTTTTTTTTTATTTATGGTCAGTTGAATCTACATATGGAATATGTAGCTATGGAGAACTGACTGTATATATGTTTAACTTGTTTCCTCCGAGGGTAGATGTTTATGTTCATATCTGCCCCCCCTCCCCAACTTGTTGATTCCTAAGTAAGGAATTATTCTTTAGCTAGGAAGTAAAATGAGAACACATTTTCATTTTCAGGGTTTGTTTAAGAATTTCACAACAAGTTGAAGGAAATCATGTCTGCTCAGCTAAGCAATTTGGTGTCTGTTGATAGCCAAACAGCCTGGAAAATTATCTTTGCCTCAGCTCACCCACTGTGCGAGGCAATGCTGATGTGGAGCTGTCGGCTTCCAGGGGCCTATTGTGTGGGATGCCGCAGAACAGTGGGGAGGGAGAGGCAGGTATATGATTTAGCCATCTCTCGCTCTGCCTGCTCTGCTTAATAAGTGAGCATTGCCAGACAGTCATTGTGTGGCTATGCTGTCAATGCTTGGGTAATTTCTTCTCTCCCATCCCGCAGGGAGCTGTGATAAAGCATAGACAATCACCTGAAGATTTCAGAAAGAACTTCCAACAAACCACATAGAAATTGCTGGAGACATGAAGATGTCTGAGCCTCTTTAGCATAAAATGCTGAGATTTCTTTTGCTTTCAGACTTTGTCTCTTAAAGTATGGAGACATGTGTCTTTTGTGACAGCTTATCCTTGGGGGGCATCTTGGTTAATAAGAGAAATGGGATAGGAAAGGATTAAACTAATTAGTATTCTAGAGTCAAAGAATGTTTGTGCCCAGTCGTGATGGTCATTTGAAGAAGATATCAGAGGGCTGGAGATTTTGTCTCTCCCTGAGGTCCATGTGCCAGAACAAGACCCCAAATTTTCAGGCAACATAGATACAACAGCCACATCGACAGCTACCACAGCTGTTCATTCCCCTGCCACTGTCTTGTTCTGTGGACCACTGCTGATGGCAGATGTCATGCTTAACATCCTGCATTCTACTTCCTTCTTCTGATGGGTGCCGGACAGCTGCTGGGCATGGGTAGAGATGGGGACTTGGAAACTGGTCCTGTAAGACATAGCCCTCATTTCAAGGGGAGTGCACTGTCATTCTGCTTACTGCAGAGGCTCACCCTGCCTACAAGGGGAAGAAAAGCACACAGGTTTGCTCCTATCCACCAGTTCATCCTTTCTTTGTCTAGAGGTGGTCCTTTTTCTTAACGTGAGAAGTTATGTTTACAAATTATATAGAGTTTCTGGAATGGTCTTCCTAAAGTCTGGTATTGGACTCCTAGCCCTGAACAGAGTACACACAGGAGACTCACCTGATCTCTGAGGTGTGACCTGGGAATACATGGTGCAGAGGCGCCTTCCTCAAGCATGAAGTTTGCTTTCTTCTCCTTTCCCCCTGAGCAGAAGCAGGAACTCTTGCTTAGAGTAGAAGGAGATGATACTCATTGCTCCCTCGAGGCCCCTTTCTGTTCAGGGGGACCTCATGGAAATGGAAGTGAAATGGACTTTGGAATAGAACGAATGCCTATCCTAAATTTAGCTTCTTTCTAGCTGTGTGGTACTGAACAATCCATTTAAACCCTAAACCTAAGTTTCCCCTTCTATGAAGCACACCAGTGAGTCCAGGGGCCATGTTGGGCTCCAGGGATGAGGTCTGTAAGCATCCAGCCTGGTGGTGCTCAATGCTTTGCTCACTGGTGCAGATTCTCTTGCGGATTCTCTTTACTTCTTGGTGTCAACACAAGAATAAAAATATTCCTGATCAGGAATAGCAATGCTGAATTCCCCTGCAGGGATGTCCTTGTCAGTCTTTCCATTTCATTAATACCATAAAGATCAGTTCCACCAGCCAAGATGGGGAGAATCCACATGGAGGAAATTCCTGCTGCTGAGTAGGGAGAAAGGGAAGGCTTTGAGATCTGGTCTGAGAATGCCTGGTGTGAGAGAGTCCTGGGGGCCTCTTGAACACAGTCAGCCCCTGTTCCAAACTGCCTTTGCTGGCTTGACTCGGGTCTTAACTTTTATTTGGTAGGCCTGAGGCTGTCTGGCCTGGAGGCTACTAACACTAAGACCTGGGTATCTGCTTTAAGTGTGAGCAGCAGGACAGAAGTCTGGCCCTGTTCTCCTTAGGCAGACTTTACAGTGAGGTTTTTAACCCAGATGGTCTTTACTGCCCTTGTCAGAAATAGGAACAGTTATATAAGAGTGCTTGGAGGACTGCCTGCTGGGTTCACATCTGGACCTGAGAAGCACCGAGGGACCCTGACCATGCTTGGTTGGCTCAACATCTTTGATTCTACATGGATGATTTAATCACATTGACAGATAACCATCCAGAATTAGACTGAGGGACTGTCCTCCTTCGTTAAAAAAAAAAAAAGAAAAAAAAAAACTAGTCTCCAGAATATAAGCATTCTTCAGATGAGACCATTTTGGCTTCAAAAGTATTTCTTGAAACAGGCCCAGAGGTGCATCCAGAATGTACACTTTGGAATCACTAATGCTGAAGCCCAGTGAGGGGGAAGGACAGCTGGAAACAACAATTTCTTTCTAGCTCCTTACTTTTCCTATAGCCCTGGCTGTAAGGGTTTACTGTCCTCGGAGTTATACATATTCTGACCTTAAGTCCATCAGGATTGCTTACCACTGGAAGAAACATCTCACTTTCGGACTGTTCCCTGAGGGGAGGAAGTGCCCTAGGGGAAGAATAACCTATCTTGTTCTGTTTCCCCAAACTCACTGTCCTTCATATGATGATGTGTCCCAGGATGGCAGCCCAGCTCACTGAGTCGTTGTGTTGGTCGAGCTGGGGATGTGGGAAATATTTGGCTTCCTTTGGCTTCTATCCACATGGTCCTGATGCTGCTTTTCTTGGCCTTCCCAATGTTGTTAGCAGCTGCCTGGGGATGCTAACTTGCTTTCCTTTGCCTTGTTTTAAGGTGATGATAAGTACTTTATACAGAGCACTGCTGTATAGGAAACCTTTTGTGTCCATTTGGGTTACTCCCTACCACACAGCAGGATCAAATGATGCTGCCATCTCTGCTTCTCCCCAAATGGGATTTCCTGTGGTGGGATCTGCTACAGCATGAGCTCAGAGTAGAAGCAGGATACTCAGCCAAGCTGTCTTTTGCATGCTGGGTCTAGTTTAGACCAGAACTTCAGCCAGTAACAGAGCGCAGGGATAGAGCCCCACTGCAGAAGGGGGCTGCACCTGCTGGGTGCTCTAAGATGCCAGTCTGGAGGGGTAACCCTGGCTTTGCCCAGGTGGAGTGGGGCCTCTGCTGTGCCTCCAGAATCAGCAAAGATTGACTGTGAAACTAGGTGAAGCTGGAGCTATGTGGAACCCTTACCTACAGGGCTGGGACAAACCAGCACCAAGAGGGACTGCTTAATTCTTCACCAATTTCTACGCCTCAGTCATGTGACTATCAAGGTACCATGGGTTTTCACACTTACTTAAGTCAGCCTCTTCCTTTCCCAGTGGGCTCCCTGGGAGCTGGAGAGACAGAAGAACATGCCTGAAACTCTACAATGGTTTTTGAGATAAGACTAGAAGAGAGAACCCCACCTTCCTTTCAAACTGATTTCTCCCACCTTGCCACCCTTTGCCCCTGCTTTCCTGCTGATTTTACAGGAAAGCATTAGTCCCCAGGATCCAGGCCTCCTGCTGCACACACACCGTGGTCCCCCTTGCGCAGGACCACCCTGTCTGACTCACTGTTCAGAACTTGCCCAGGTATTTCCATTTAAATACTTTTTTTTGCTTTTTGTTAAGTAATTTAAGAAACAATACTCACATCTGGAGGTGTGACGTGAGTGAAAAAGTGCCAGCTGTCAGCCAGGCGGCATTTGTCAGAACCTGCTAGCACCAGAACCAAATACAAGACACTTGGAAATTACAGCATCGCCTTGCCTCACCAGGCAGCTTATTGGTGTGACGTTTTGGCTTCTGTTTTTCTGCCAGTTTATTGTTTTGAATCATCCCAAGTATTGTTATCTGTATCTCATTTTATGATGAAGAAACTTTAGCTTCTAATGATCTGACCAGCCAGAACTTCTGCCCGTTGGGAGTTATATTAGTGAACTCACTGTGTGTTGGGAGCTGTATTAGTGAACTCACTGTGTGTTGGGAGCTGTATTAGTGAACTCACTGTGTGTTGGGAGCTGTATTAGTGAACTCACTGTGTGTTGGGAGCAATGTTAGTGAACTCACTGTGTGTTGGGAGCTATACTAGTGAACTCACTGTGTGTTGGGAGCTATATTAGTGAACTCACTGTGTGTTGGGAGCTATATTAGTGAACTCACTGTGTGTTGGGAGCTATATTAGTGAACTCACTGTGTGTTAGGAGCTATATTAGTGAACTCACTATGTGTTGGGAGCTCTATTAGTGAACTTTCCATGGTTGTAACAAGATACCAACACAAGGTACTTATAAACAAGAGGATCATTTTGACTTATGATTTTGGAGGTCCAAGACTCAGTGGCCCGATGGACGTGGACTAGGGCAGCACATGAGGGAAGTGTCTATCAAGGTAAGCATGCACACAATAAGTGGGAAACAGAGAGAAGGCTGGCATTTTATAGGCCTTTGAAGAGCCAATCTCAGTGTCCTAAATGTCCGCACTGGCCTTCTCCTTCCAAAGTCCTCAGTACCTCCTAATGAAGCCCCTGATGACTGAGCCTTTAACACATGGGCGCATGAGAGACATATCCAAACCATCGCAGACACTTCTGTATTCATGTCCATGGGCCTCCCAGAAAATAAATGAAGTCCCCACCTGTTGTTCAGGGCATTTCTTTGCATCCTTGCATCAGTGTCCTTGGTAGAGTGAGCTGCAGGGACAGACACCTGTATGGCATTTGGACTTCTCTATAGTCTGCAGTACAGAAGACAGGAAGAACTTATGGGAAGGAGTGTTTGTACTTGGTCATGGTCTCTGTCTTCCTCCATGGAGGTTATGCACCAGCCATGGTCCACAGGGAATATCAAAAAGACCTGTGACTCCAGTGCAATAGACCACTGAACAGTAGCTTTGAATGCTCACATGTGAAGAGGAGCTAATGAATCACCAAATGACCTTTTCTTTGACAGTGAAGCACGCATTGCAGGGAGGCAGCGAAGAAAGCAAGAACAGCATGGGGATAGGAGGAGGAAATACTCATCTTTTACATACGAGAGGCACATTTGTCCTTGGGACTCTTCAACTCCAAAGGCAAGATGAATTCAGCTAGGAACTGTTAGAAACAATTCAGAGTTTTCTTTCATTGGATTCAGCAGGGGATTGAGAATCCTATTAATGTGCCTGTTGAGCTTGGAAATTTGTCAGTAGAACAGAACAAAGCTAACAGTCAGGTAGTTCCTTATTCCACAGAGCAGAAATCATTCTACACTAAAAGGACTACCACTTAGTGCCGGCTCTCTTTTTAAATTGGCATTTTGAAGATACTGTAGCGGTAATTTGTATTATTTTATGACTTATAGCTAATTCATAATTACTAAAGGCTTTATTTCAGAGCCCCGAGGCCTCATTTTGGGAAGAGTGTCTGATGCCTCCTTCATGCATTCTCCCTCGCCTTTTTCTTTTTTCCTTATGATTCGCAAGAATGTGCACAGAGCACACAGAATGTATTTTGATCAGCATTTGGTGATCAGCAAATTCGCCTCTGGGAGTTTCGGATGCTGCTCACAAAGGAGGCACCTCAGTCTCACCTGGTAAACAAAGCAGTCTCCTGAGTGACTGAGACCTGTCTTCTGTACTACAAGGGATCAGCCTGAGCGAGGTGGACTGAAGATGTCAAACTCAGTGGTAGGCTCGGTGGTATCAATTGTAGCTTATCCTTTCCCCCATTATATCTAGTTTATGGCCATGGGTATCTACTTTCAGAAAATATAATGCACTCATGTGTGTTAGCATGCTAGTGCTGGTTCTGCAGAAAAACAGAACCAATAGGAAACACAATATGTAGGCATAGACATTCTAATATATGTGGACATGAATATTCATATGTACACATTGTTTTATTTATATGCGTGTGTGGTTTGTGTGTATAGATTAGATAAGTATACAGATTTACAAATGAATAGATTGCTATTATGAATTGTCTCACATAGTTTCAGAGACTAGGAAGTCTGAGGTCTGCCATCAGCAAGCTGGAGACCCAGGAGAAATAATGGTCTAATTCCAGTCTAAGTCAGGGTCCAAGAACCAGCAAAGCCTATAGCATAAGCTCCACTCCAAGTCCAGGTGCAGAAGGAAGAGGTCTAATGACCTTGTTTTAAAAAGACTGAGATTCTGTCTTACTCAGCCTTCTATCCAGGTCTTAGTCAACTAAGGGAGGACCACCATGTCATTAGGAAGGGCAATCTGCTTACTCCATCCAACCAACATGCTAACCTCTCCCAGAAACACTCCCACAGACCCACCCAGAACGATGTTCAACCAAATATCTGGGTACTCTGTGGCCCAGGCAAGCTGATACATACACAGTTGCTTATGGCCCTGTGTCCTAAAGTGCTGCCATGACTCACATAAAAATAAATGTATGAAATCCAAGTTTGTGCCGAGCTATGTCCCATTGCTGCCTGTGACAAATGGCCAAGAAAACAGGGCGGCGTAAGAGTGATTACAAAGATAACTAGTCTCAGTCAGGGCCTTGAAGACTTTAACTGGGTGCGAGGTTGTTTGTAGTTCATCAATTAGTTCAGACAGGTTGTTGACTAAGCCAGTGATCCCTGACCTGGCTACATCACAAAATCACCAGCATTATTAGAAGCAGAAACAGGAGGTCCTCAAGGCAGAGGTACAGAATCAGAATTTTCAGGGGACAGGAAGAACCTCATTCAAGATGAATCCAGGAACATCACCTTCTAAATTCTAGGAGGGAGAAAGTCTTATGTTCTGTCCGGTCTAGCCTGTGCCAACAGTTGAGGCCTCACTGAATGATTAATGCCAGCCTCTAAGTCCAGAGTGCACTGGTGTACGGAGGAGACTGTGCACAGGCTGATACTGGTAGTGGTTCCTACGAGGGTTAGAGGAACAGTAGAGATAGCATAGAAAGTCTTCTTACTAAGATTCCTTAGAGATCACTGGTCACATCACATCCAAATGCCATCTCTTCCTTTTACTGTAACGACACTTTTCTCGTAGACAGTACTTAGCTCCCTCCCTCCCTCCCTCCATCACTAACTCGTTCACCCTCTTCCTCCTTCTGTCTGTCCCTTCTTTCCTGCCTTTGCAGGTTTGTCTGTCCCCTGCAGCCAGTGTCTGAGTCCCCTAGAATGGGAGGAAACTTTCCCCTGAGTCAGGAGACCCCATCAGACCTTGCTCCAGACCCAGGCTCACGACCTCAGGCTCTGATCCCAGGTCACTCTTCCTTGTGACTCTGTCAAAGGATGGAGAGCCCAAAGAAGGGCCAACTCTGAACTTGAATCCCTTTCTTTATTTGGTAGCTCTGCCCTAAGTACAGGACAAAGGATAAGAAACCGTAACATAGTCGTTGCATGGTTTGGGGGTGTTGTTGTCGTTTAACTGACTGATTTTTCAACTGTGTAACTTACCTGGCAGTTTTGGGAGAAAACAGGTTCCTCATCCTCTCTTTCCTGTTAGGAACCGAGCATGTAATTCACAGTCCAATGATTTTGGAAACTGATACAGTGCAAAGTGCAGGGTCTTAGTGTGGGTTGGTGTTATTTGTGTAGAACTTTCAGAATCCGTCAGCTCACCCGAATGGGCTCAGTGAGAAACGCTTCATGAAATATGAAGCTAGGTATAGACGCCACAGTGAGGAAGAAAAGGAACAAGTCAATGCTGTGTCTACAGAGAGTGGGACGAGATCCAGAGGCAGATTCGTGGTCCCAAAGGGAGTGGAGGGGCTGCTGCTGGCTTCATCTGCTCTTTTTCTCTCTAGCCATTTATTCTGGAAACCCTGGTCCTTGGTGGACTTGCTTGTCAGGTTGTTACTATTTAATAGTTTTCCGTAAGATACTGGCATCATTAAAGGCCAAATAGTAGTGCTGACAGCTATGGCTTGTTTATAGAAGCGAAGGCAGCTTGCCTTGTTATAAACTGAGTTATACTGCATGAGCACGGTTTCCCATTCATATATGTTATGGCTTTGCCTTTCTGACCAAAGCTGTTGCGGCTGCTCTTACTTTTAGGTGTGTAGGACTTCTGCCAGCCCTCTGGAAGTACAGTTATGGGCCTCACCACAGTAGAGACCTATTATGAGAACTGTATCATGGACAGGTTTTTATTTGGTACAAGCATCGCGCAGTATAAGAGTGCCCTTTCTCAAACCTAGATAGCCCTGATGAGTCTGTGTCTACATCTGTGTGGTTCTTTTCTGCATCCCACTCATGTCCCCTATTGAAACATGACATAGAGACCACTAGGCCAGGGTCTCGGTGGTCTCTGTAGACTTCATTTTTCTTTGCAGCTGAGTAAAAGTCCACTGTATATTCTCATTTTCTAAGTAAGACCCATTTCGGGCCATGTCCTTGAAAGGTCTCTGATGCAGAGTTCAAGGGGGGACACTGAGGTGGATTGCTGGAGGTAAGAAGTTATTAGAAGGTATCAGCACCTAACACAGACAGACTGAGATAACAGTGACCCTGAGGAGAGTTCAGGCCTCAGCACCAGTGACAGACAGCTTGGCTGGGGCTCTGTAGTAGAGTCAGACCCACGTGGCAGAGTTGGGTCCCTTCTCATAGCTCCTTAAGGTTGGGGGTTTCACAGCAGGAGCCTGCGCCAGGCCCTCTGATTCCTCAAAAGGCAGCAGAGATGGGATGGGGAGCAGAATGTGTGGCCACCAGTACACCTTGGACGTGCCTCTCTGTGTCTCTTGATTGGGTGCTGAAAATACAGCCGCCTGAGGCTGCTGCCGGAAAACATGGCACACTGTTTTACAGTCATTTTCATTTTTTATAGGTGTAAAGAGTACATAGTAAAATAATAAAAAGCTATAGAATACTTAATGCACACAACCAGTAACATAGTCATTTATGGTCTGTCATAATTGAATGTGTACATCTTATCCAGCTGGTGATACAGTCTGTATGTTTTCATAAGTAGCACCACAATCATATAGTGAGTTGTGTTCCGGTGTCACTATGCGGTAGGGATTTCTAAGCTCTACTTTTTTCAAGCAGGGTCCCACTAGGTGGCCCAAGTTCACCTTGAACTCATTATACATCCCAGCCTGTGTGTGTCTGTGAATCTGTGTGCACTTATATTCATGTCTGTGTTTATGTTCATATCTGTGTATGTGTTTATGTTCATGCCTCTGTGTGTAAATCTGTATATGTTTATATTCACGTCCATCTTTCTGTGTGTCTGTGTCTACATCTGTGTGGTTCTTTTCTGCATCCCACTCATGTCCCTTATTTAAACATGACATAAGGACCAGTAGGCCAGGGTCTCAGTGGTCTCTGTAGACTTCGAGGGCCAAGAGAGTAGTTTGTTCTCCTGAAGATGATGGGAAGAAGTTTCCCCTACCTCTATCTGCAGACTTTTTTCCCTGGGTAGGTTTTTACTTTCCTGTGAATACTAGCATGAAAGATCCAGGAACAAGCACTTTAGGTACTTGATTTCAAGTTTCTCGTAAGGACTTCATCACGTCAGGCGTGAAAGAAGTTCTGCCCATGTGAAAATCTCCTTAGAACAACTCACCACTGTGGCATGAGATTGGTGGATGTCAGTCCCTCAAGGGTGAGCCTCATTATTTACCCCAACCTCTGAACTAGCTTCTTGGGATCCCCTTAGACTCCAGTCCTTGAACACCAAAGCTCATTATGACATGGCACCATGAGGCCTTCCATGTCCCTGCCTTTGACTGCACAGGCTGGGATCCAAAGGCGCTATGGCCTGTACTGTAACAACAGTGCCTGTGCCAAGGACAGTTTGGTATGGGTGGTAGGAGGGGTGGAGTTAAGTGAATAGTATAAAGACTTAGTAGCAGTGGCTTCTGTGAGAAAAAAAACTATTAAGAAACACATGTCAAAATCTATGATGGATGTGGGGGTTTCATGGTCCATGCTCAATGTTTGTGACTTGTTAGTCATTCTTCAGGGTTGTAGAATTATTCTAGGCAGAAAGAAAGGAGCAGAATAGCACATGGTGAAGATCCCAACTGCCAGGATCACGTTCTTCCTTGCTTCTACCTGGTGACATTTCTACCACTTTCCTCCCAGCAAACCTTACCCAAGACATTGCATTCCTCATAAATCAGAAAAAGACCACCAGTAACCTGCAGTACAGCTGCAGGCTACTGCTGTTATTAGGAGTATAAATCCTAAGATAAAAAAAAAATGCCAAGGAAGGTTAGGAGCCAACCTGGAAGAGGGCGGGATGTGGGGCTCTGCTCCCTCCCTAAAGTAACTCTGCAGAGGCAGAGGGAGGCTTGAAGCACAGTCAGGAGACTTCAGGGAGAATTGGAGAGTAGCACCCTGAGTAATCATATGGATGAATGGGTCATGATGTTGGCAGATGAAATGGCACAGACCCCCCAAATGTCTGCATTTATGTGTGCCTACACTGTCCTTTCCTTGGCCCTTGGCACTGTCTGCTTTAGGCCCTTCTCTTCAGCGCCCATCCCTCCCCACTCTGATCTACAGCCATGCTAAGTTCTGAGCTTTTGAGAAGCCCTGGTGGTGATAAGGTAGCATTCTACCTTGTCCGCTGACTCCCGATGGAGAGCTGCTTTGATGAGGATGGCATTCTCACTGACTCCCTAACTCAAAAAGCAGCACAGTCAACTCCAGAACAATAGCTATATTATTCAAAGAATTGCCATCCAAATGCTTAGGTATTCTTCTGTTCTTCTCACTCCAGCATGTGTACAATGTGACCGTGTGTGTATTATCCAACAGGTCAAACACCGTTTGACTGGGTTGAGCGTAGTTGTGCCGATTGAGATTGGACTGTGCACCCAGCAGGAAGAAATGTGACCTCCACGGGAATTCCTTTGCCCAGGTCTCTCGGCAGAGGACCTCTTCAGGAGGATGGCTGCCATGAGATGCACAAGTTCAGAGCCTGCAGGGATTACTGCAAATGCATGCCCTGTGGTGGTGAGGGGTGGATCAGTCACAATCCACACAGCAGTGAGAATGCTGTTGCTGCTTTGGGACAGGGTCTTGCTGTGCATCCCACACTGGCCTCAAACTTCCAACCTTACCTTCAGCATACCGTGATTACAGGTGTGCACCTACCACACCCAGGGAAGAGTTATTTGCATACCAGCATTCCAATGGAGAAGACAGTGACTTATCCAGAACCCACACTGGGGAAAACACAAGTCTTCTGGTCCCGTCCCTAGTGATGTCCACCATCCGTGCTGAGCACAGAGCTGTAACTGTGGAAAAGCAGGGAAGCTTTGAGGCCAGGACCATGGCTGGTGAGGATAGAGTTATGGGGACAGCTGTAGTGGCAAGAAAATGGCCTATTGGGCTAAGCACTTGTGTTTTTTTGGCCACTGCTCAGAATCAGGAAGGGCTCTGTCAGGATAGCTCCTAGCCTGTGATGTCTTTTTCTACCCATGTGCCTGTTTGCCAGCTCCTCCAGCAGAAAAGCAATCCCCTGTCACCAAAACTCTCTTTGAGACTGACTCTATGTAAGTTCAGATCTAAAACAAGTACCCTGGAACTGGTCAACCTGGCTTCAATTCTGCTTCCTCGGTTTTTGGTTTTTTTTTTTTTTTTCATTTTTCTTCATTACTTTTCTTAGTTCTTCATTATTCTGTTTCCTCGGTTTCTTCATTTTTCCAATAGAACAAAACAGTACCAACCTTGTGAGGTTGTTGTAAAGATTAAATAAATTAAACATTAATACAGTGCCTGGCCCATAATAATCGCATACATACTGTCGAACGTGTAGAATTTTTTACTTGACAGAAAAGAGTTTTGACAATTCTCTGCAATGGTTGTTTGAGGAACATTAAGCTCTGTATCTTCAATAGCCCAGATGTGCTTACAGCCATCAACACATAAGGACATTTTTGAAAGACATGGGCGATATCTAAAATTCTCAGGATGAAGTTGCATGCTCGCATTCTCTAACTTTCTATTTTCTCCGTGCAAAGAATACAACATCTGCAAACAACAGCTGGACAAATATTGAAAGATATAATCCCAGCTTCTTGCCATGTTAGCAGAAGCTGTTGAAAGAGAGGAGGGAGGAAGTCTGCCTCATATTGGTACCTTTTTATGGCTGGAAGAAAGACTCCAATGAGTCATTTTGTCAAGGCAAAGTTTCAGAGAGCATCCTAAGACTATACTGTCAGGAGCATCCTGGATGCCATCAGGTAGCATGGAATGATTTACCAAGAAGCCCTGATTTATCAGGGGGGCAGATGGATGGACTTTGTTTATCTGGAGAACATCATCTGAGTTCCAAACATCTGTTTGCATCCATGCCCATCATTTCCATAATTTAGCTTCATGTAAGGTGCTGTCCCCATCAGAGTCTACCTAGAGAAAGGAAAAAGCAGGATATGTATCCTGAAAAGGGAACAAAAAGCCTGAACTTCATTAAAACAAACAGACAAGCAAATCCAAAACTTCCCCTGGAGGACTGGGTAGAGGAGTCAGTGGGTAAGAGTGCATGCTGTGGGAGCAAGAGGACCTGGGTTCAAATCCCCAGCACTGGTGTCAAGAGCCAGGCATAGCTGGGCATGCCTATAATCTCAGCTTTAGGGGCAGATCCCAGGAAATCACTAGATGGCCAGCCTGGTTAAAAAAAAAAAATGCAAGTTTCAGATTTAGTGAGAGACCCTGA